>NC_056737.1:1508730063-1508767563 GCF_019279795.1 Protopterus annectens
ATCTAAAAAGGGCATAGTAGGGTGATGCATTGTCATGCCTCTCCTATGGGCAGCAACATCACTATCCATAATACTGTGTGGCAATGCATATTCCAATAGGAGTATGAGGCCTCGGAATGCTGCACAGTACAGATATACACACATGCACACACTTGCCAGAAATCAGTGGGTATTCCATGCCTAGCAACCCAATTGTAAAACAGTGTTGAGTTGGTACTGCAAGGCTCAGGTAACCTTTAGGGAGAGGAGCATAACAGGCTACATGTAATGCCCGGTACAGCAGCAGCCACATCTAACTATGGCAATGGACGTTGCAGTAGGTGTGAAGGCCCTCATGTTATTCTCAACTACAGGTGTACTTACATACAGACACTAATATCCTCAGTAAAGCATGTGTATACATTTGTAAGTACTGGGTTGCATTGCTGCAGGTGGCCATAGGTGTGTACCTCGCTATTGTCCCTGGAGAGATGGGAAGTGTAGGGGATGTATGTACAGTGGTATCATGCCACCTGACATGTGACAGCAGGCAATCTATCTACAGATACCACTGTGGTGACCCTCAGGGTGAGAGTGACATGGATCAGCCAATCCTCTGGGTGATTCCTGCAAATAGCCAGTGAGGTGATCCAGTTGAGATGTACACAACATGTATTACAAAACATGGTTCGTGTTTGTGTTGGAGACCTCTACCCATGCATGTGCTGTTGACTGAGGTAGTGTAGTGGAGGTACCAATGGCATGTGGTGCGTACAGGGTGTTGTGTCCTATCTGTGCCAGTTATAACACAGCTGGGCAGACATGTCAGTCAAGCATTGGTTGCCAGTAAGTATTCAAGCTGGGTACCTGCCATCTGACTGACAGACATCAGCTTGCCAACTAGCTATGCAGTAGGATGAATGTGTCAACAGACATCTGACACCAATATGTATGCCATTACTACATGCTGACAGCCCTCACAGACATGTGCTATACAGACAGTAGTCTACAGTTACTTTCCACATGTCAAATCATTATCCAGTTAAGGATGTATACTGTGACACAGTTCACACACCAGGAACACGACAGTGAGGCCTCAGAGTCCATCTATGTATGGAGGGGTGCTTGTTGCCAGTACTATAATTAGCAATCTACTCTAGCTTGGGAAAGCTCTGTCAACAGTAATAATGGCATGATACACTACATGCCATTGTGATGGCACATCACCTGGGATACTACCCTTGCATGTAACACATTCACATGGATAAGAGTGATGTACAGATCTTATATACTCGAGTGCCCCAGACATGACACTCACACCCCTCGCTACTGTAATGACAGTACATAGACGCATGTTTTGTACATGGCATTACATATACTTATTACAGATGTTATTACCCTGCTATGTTATCAGACTGGGATGTGAGCACTGGTTACCAGGGCTGAGCCATGCTTAGCTGGTTTCAGCATTGCTGCAGTATAACAGCTAAGCAGATTTGTGCACTGGTAAGTGAAGCCTACATGGGGTAAATCCCCATACATTTAACCGTAGGTTAGCACCACTTACCTTCTTGCAAACCTGTGCAAACCCACTTAAAGCTGCTCAAAACTACCTTAACTACTCTGTATCCAACAGTCCTTGTTCTGCTCAGCAACAAAATAAACAACCCTTACTGGTATTGAACCCAGCACCCTATACACTATAATCACAACAGTTAACCAATATGCCAGGACAGCTGTGAAGACAGTTGTTGTTTTTCCATTATACCTGTCAGTCCACACATTAAATAGTATTGAACAATTACTGTGACTTCTATAATTGTGTAGTACTTGTTAGTGATATTACTGTTGCATAACATATGTTGTGATATCTAAATATACACATATCAGATACATACGTTGTGATACTTCTGAGAAGGTATACACAACATTAATGTTTACACATGACAAGGATATGAATATATACAGATATAGATATATGTCTACAAGTACAGACACACATATATTCATATAGATGTATTTATACACATCTGTATAGTGCATTATATATATATATATATATATATATATATATATATATATATATATATATATATATATATATATATATATATATATATATATATATATATATATGCCATTTGTAGATCTGTGTATATATATATATATATATATATATATATATATATATATATATATATATATATATAGATATATATATAGATATATATATATATACACACACACACACACACATTATATATGTACATATATACCTATTTATGTTGATATATATATGTAGATATCTGTAAGTGTATATATGTCTAAACAGATATACCTATTTATGTTGATATATATGTAGATATCCATAAATACACGTGCATATATATCAATGGATATAGGACTATTGAACAAAAGTTCAATAGTTCAAATCCACAATCACCGAATACACTTTAACGAAAGCGCTTTCACTGAAAAAGCGCTTCCCTGCACTCCCTCATCCCCTCTACTTAAATATTCTCACTCCGAGGTTGCACTACAGTGGGGAAAAGGGAATTTTCCCATATCCCCACTGTAGTGCGATCTTCGCAACAGGCATACTTACGCAAAAGTGCCCTTCAGAGAAAAGCACTTTATGCCCGGCCGAATCTGTTTCAGTTATGTTGCCTTTCGGTGATCCGTACGGATCCCATATCTATATATCTGTATATATGTAGACATGTATATCTGTATATATATATATATATATATATATATATATATATATATATATATATGTGTGTATGTATATATATATATATATATATATATATATATATATATATATATATATATATATATATATATATATATATATATACACACATATATATATATATATATATATATATATATATATCCATATGTAGATATGTATATGTCTATATATCTATGTAGATGTATATACACACATATATATATATATATATATATATATATATATATATATATATATATATATATATATATATATATATATATATATATATATATACACACACACACACACACACACACACACACACACACATATGTTTACCATATGTCCAGAACATGGAGTGGATTCCTATCTCAGCACCAATAGTCTCAAACTCTTAGTGCAAGGGGATGTCATGTATGTTGTGTATTGCAGGTATATATGTAGACTGTTGCTACTGTAACAGGGGTTGTTTTAACAGACATGTTGCATGTAGGAGGTCACATCTGCTACTGACATGTACACCATCGGTTACTGACAGACATCCTAAGGACATCATAGTACAGTACCACTGATAGCATAGTAATGATCCTGTGGACTACAGCAGAGATATGACCAATATATGTGGACAGTCTGGCACTCTCTGGTCAGTCCAGAGGTATACACAGATCCCCTTCATGCGAGACATGTGGCCCAAGCCTGATAATGTGGATGTTAACAGCCATGCACATGGGTATATCACATAAATACTGGACTACATATCCCCACACAGTTTATGCATTTACACATGCCAGTCTGTCCTGGCACACAATAACTGGTGGTGCAGGGGTCACATGGCCACATACTACCCAGAAGTTAGTGACATACATCTGTATAGAACCCCACTGCTTTGTCAGAAATACACAACAGTTATGGTGGAATGGCAGCAGTACGTCTTGCAAATATCTGGACATAACATCACATTGGGTAATTACACTAAGGTGCTAGGCATGTAACAAAGCACTGTGCAAACTATAGCAGACTGCCACAGCACTGGCCTACATGTGTACCTGCAAATATAGCAGGCTCTACATGCATGCCACAGCACAGAGTAATAGACATCTGTGAGAAAGTGCATACCCACAACCAGTGTGAACACAGCCAAAGCCACATATGGTACACAAGCTTAATATGACAATATATGGACTGTCTGATTAACACCATCCTCATATGTGCCACTCACACACTAACCCTACATAAACTGGATCATGACACAGTGTTGTCCAATGCCTGTCTGTGGTATGGGACATGTGTGTGTTTGGCCATCCAAACATGTAAGCCCATAGGGTACCATACACTGGAGCAGCATGTAACATCAGAACAGGACCAAGAACAATGAATCTACCACAGTCTGTACACAGGCCAAGGTACATATTCGCAATATACATACTGTCGACAATCACCATAAGTACACAGACACCACTACTATACACACAACCACAGAATGCCCAGGTTATGTCCTCAGAAATAACCCCTACTATACGTAATATGTCTAGCAGTCTGATATCTGACTGGCTTGTTATCAGGTATGATGTCAATAAATAATGGTGTAGAGAACATATGTACCTCATACTGCATGACAAAGGTTGACAGACTAGTGGCTGGACCCACAAACACTGGGCCAATATTGGCATGTTGCTGTGATACCTTCATATATTTACTGTTGTAATAAGGTTTGTTGTGACAAATGTCCTATGAGGGATATGAAGTCAGCAACTCTCATGGCTGTCACCATGTACTGACTGCAATCCTCAGACCATTCTTCTGCAGTTCTCAGATAGGTGATCTGTGAGTAACACAAGAAACATAAGACTCCAAAAACTGCCCAGTCTGCAGATAACCCTATAGGTGGGAGTTTCCTCAAACACACAACACTGTCATGATAGGTATTAAATCATGTAGACCAGCCATATCCACACGAACCCTGTTAAAATAACATAACTCCAAATGCAGAAGAGCAACACTTTCATTCTGTAGTCATGTCTGGCACATCCCCCTCCTGTTTGTTGGTCTGTCTCCACAGTGTATGTTGTTTGAGGTATATCCCAATACCATCTGTGATGCTGTTTGCCAAGCACCGACATGAGGTCCTGCTCACAGTGAGTGAAAAGCCCCAACACCCACATGATGTTCCCAGGTATAGGAGTGTGTTTTCATGCAACTGGCTATGGGAATGTTACCACAGCTGTTCCACATGCAATCAGCTAGTGGGGGACTGCAAATCATGCAGAGGCCATCAGCTGATCATGAGCATCATTTATAAAAGACAAGCTCCTGCCTAAGCAAACCAGGTGTACTTCTCCACATCCACCAGAGAGGGAGTGAGAGAGACTAAGACAGGGAGGGGTGTGAGAGTAAAACCTAAGCATGTTTGCATTACACACTTACCAGTACAGGGTTTCAAACCGCTGCCTGACTATGTATTGTTTTCACATGTCTATGCAGTTATTACAAACACCACATAGCTTACATGTTGGGGAGTTCTCCAAAGGTATATCTGATGGTGAGTGACATCTGCAACAGTGATATAGGAGTGATAAGGTAGGTGTAGTTCACATGCCTGTCCACATGAACAGGTGTCAATGTCAACACAGCCACACTCTCTCAGGGACTCACACACATTAACACAGTTGGTAGGGTCAGGATTAGACTTTCTAACTAGCTAGTTTGCCACAATACAGTAATATGCAGGTATCACATGCACCACAGGGGTTATAAGGATGATATATGGGCAAAGGCTATGTGAAGGTGTCTGACATCAGAAGGCATGCTTCAGTAGGACAGAGTGTGTATGCAGTCAAAATCATTATACGCCACACACACACACACACACACACACACACACACACACACACACACACACACAGTACTGACATGCATGGGTGCATTGCTTCACAGGTGTGTAGTGGTTGACTGTGCCAAAAGGCAGCACAAGGCTAGGTAAAGGGTATACCTTGGCATCAGGCCACATGAAAATGGTCTGCAGTGTGGCTTAGGGGTGTAGTATCTGGACTGGCCCACACAGGTGGGTATTGTATTCACCATCCAGTCATCTGGGTTACTACTGTGGGTGACAAGTGCTGTGCAATGCTTGCCATGTATTTGTTTTATAGTCCATGACATGGACGGTGTCTGGGATGTGCACATGTCCCACATGCATGTTTTCTGACATGTGGAAGTGTACCCGGGTTGTATCGAGCATGCCCTGTACACAGATTATCAGTTGTGCCATTCCTGGCCTCATGTGGTGGGAACTGGCAATGGACACTAGATAGACCCTGCACCTACACTGACAGCATGATACAGATATTCCCTAGTGTCAGTAGCATCTGTCCATACAGGGCATGTGTTTAAGGCATGGTATGTCCTTTATGGATTACATTTGATGGCACTACAGTTATTGCGGGCGTCCAGTGGGGAACATAGTGAAAGAGCACTGTATGTAATTATGTGCCTGTTGTAGTGATGGGACATGGTGCCATGCCCTCTGTAGTCTGCTGCAATCACACCATGGTTACTATCTGTGTGCAATATGCAGGGATCTACCAACAAAGTGGCTGTTGCCTAGCTGAGTGTGTTTGTGTATGAGACATGGGTTGAGAGTGCTCTCTGGGTAATACAAGGGTTGCCTAAATTGTTTGCCATGCCTTGATGTCACATGTAGGAGTATGGCCTGTCAACCCCAACCTCTCTGCTGTTTGACATCTGTTATCCTTGTATGGTGGACATTGTGACATATAACAGTCCCGCCATATAAGAAATATACAAAACCCGCTCCACAATAAGTCCAATTGTTACACACTCATAGCCACCTCCACACAGAATACAAATGTCACACCAAGTTTCACAGTTGCCATGTCTGGGATTGGAACTCCTACCTAACTAGCACATCACACTACAGCATTACATAATTATAACACGCATCATGGGGAGTACTGGGTACTCCTTCCCCAAAGATGCATTTCAATGTGAATGACATCAGCAGGCTTGCCAAAGAAGGGCAATGGAGGTTGTAGTGACTGTGAATTGCCTCAAAAGCATTGCTCCTTACACAGACAAACAAACATCCACACTTGCCATGTCTGGGAATAGAACTCCTGCCTAACTAGTTTATCACACTACAGCATTACGTAGTTATAGGATGCACCATGGAAATTACAGGGCTTCTTCTTCCCCAAAGGTGTATTTCAAATTGAATGACATCATCGGGCTTGCCAAAGATGGGCACTGAAGGTTGTAGTGACTGTGAATGGCATCAAAAGCATTGCTTCCTACACAGACACACAAACATCCACACTTGCCATGTCGTGGAACAAAATTCCTACCTAACTAGTTTATCACACTATAGCATTATGCAGTTATAAGATGTGCCACAGAGATTACTGGGTTAATCTTTCCCCAAAGATGTATTTCAAAGTGAATTACATCAGCAGGCTTGCCAAAAAAGGGCACTGGAGGTTGCAGTGACTGTGAATGGCCTCAAAAGCATTGCTCCCTACACAAACAAACAGCCACACTTGCCATGTCTGGAAATAGAACTCCTACCTAATTAGTATATCACCTTATAGCATTATGCAGTTATAGGACATGCCACAGAGACTACTGGGCTACTTTTTTCACAAAGGTGTATTACAAAGTGAATGACATCAGCGGGCTTGCCATAGTAGGGCAATGGGGAGTGCAGTGTATGTGCCATAACCCATTCATCTAGAGGCAGACACACCACACTCAAGCACACACAGGTTTATATTCCACAGGTACATGTATACAACTGCTAGATGACTACTGACTTGCACAGTCATGTTGCACAGTTAGCACTAGCACCACAGACACTATAATGTTGAGGAATTCCAGAGGCAAATGTCTACGGTGATTGACATTTGCACATATGTGGTTTTAGCCAACTGGATGTGTGCTGGGTGGGACAGGCCTCATGATGGAAGGTTCTTTGTCACTCTCTTCCACACATCTATGTTTGTGTACTTTTGGCCTATTATAGTGTGTGGTCTTTGGATATATGTGTGTATTCCCATCCAATGTGTGTGCAAAGCATGACTGGTGCATACTGAGGAGTGTATGCACTAACATCTGCAACGGCCAGATACGTATGGTCCACTGTTGTTGCCAGACATGGGCTTCATTTCTTTAAGTATGTGAGCATGCCCAGTTTGACCTTTCAGTATTTTGTTGTCTGACATGGCCTTCATTTCTCTTAAGTGTGGGAGCATGCCTAGTATGACCCTCTGCATTGAATGTGTGAATCCATTGCAGGTAGATTGTACTCCAGTGCAGACTTTTGTGTTCTACACCTACAGCTAGCAAGCTGTTTCTCCAAGATATCTGTAGATCAGTTGACAATATGGGGTCAAAATGGGCAAAGGATAGTGGGTTACTGTAGGTAATTGTGTCTGTGCTGCTTCTGCTACATCATCCTGGTGTTAGCAGAGATATTCAGACATATGTACTGTTATACACTGTGATGTTTTATGTCATCAAGTATTGCCAGGTAGACATATTTGCTTGCAGTGATGTCCTGGGGAACACAGGGTGAATGCAGCTGTGTCCAGTATTGTGGTCAGCAGCCTACATATTTTGCACACTCATGACATTCTGGAAGGGAAGCTGCAGATACTTGCTGCTGGGTCTGTGTAAATGGTTCAGCACCTTGGTACAGTGGTGGCCTGTACATCCACTGATGTGACAGCATGGTCATATCCTGCTGTGGCCATACCTTACAACAGTACAGGTTACCCAGATGCAGGGTTCATAATTTTGGACATTACCCCTACACATTGTGGTTTATGAGTAGGTTTGTAGCCACCCATTCTTGTGTTTGCAGTCAGGGATAGTATGTGCACATGGCTGAGTTTTGGACTTCACAAACTCTATGCTGCCCATGCTCCCAACCCCACTCTACTATTCTATCCTCTTCCATACATTATGCGAACATTATCTGATATTTACCCTATAGTTATCACTTCATCACAGCAGTAATTTGGTGTTGGTCCGCAGTTCATGCAGTAGGACATGGCGGACATGTTACTGTGAATTGTCCACATGGCTTTGCATTTGGGTTCTGTGGACTGTGTTATCTTGTTATCCGGGAGTCCATGAAATAACAGACATTGGAAGTACGGGTGAGCCACAAACCTTTGGCAGAGGACTGTAGGCCATTTGGTAATGATGTAGGCCAGCTGTAGCAGGTCATTGCATTCTGTTAGTCCTACATTCCCAAACTGCCATACACTATATTCCTCTTGGGTGACAGGGTAGGTGTGCAAGGTGTTCATGCCAAAACTCTCTGTCAGTATTGATCCAGTGGTGTGGATGCTGGCAGGGTGCTGCTTACAGCTAGGGACACACCTGCATGGGACATCTGCTCTGCATGCTGCATTCTTTCGCTACTGCCATACACAGGTGGGGGTCATATTGTACTCATTCCCAACAGCAAGGATAAGACCGGAGAGGTACCTGTGGGTGGTGGTGGGGTGAGCTGGGTGCATGTGTGCTATGGAAACTACTTGCATCTGACTCACAGAAATGTTTGGGACATTCCACTTATGCTGGCTTGTGCAGGAACATCAGCTGTTTCTCAAGTCATCATTCCTATGACCATTGTGGACTGCCAGTGTTTTGCCAGATGACATTGGTATTCTCTACTACAAGCCCAGATAATATGCTGCAAACCTGTATGAACAATTAAAAGGGTGTGTCCATTTAACAGTTACATATTATACACTGTCTGTCTGGGGTACTTCCCCCTGGGTACTGCTTGTATATCTGAGCTGACATTCATGCCATGTCCATTTTTCAGATTGTGACACATATTACTTCCAAACATTTGCTATGGCTTACTGCTGGAATGTGTTATACTGGGAAGCATTGTGTTTGGCACTGCAGTTGTGAGAACTTGGCCATGTCATCAGCAGTACTGGGCAATGACCACCAGGACAAACTTCACCAGGCATACTTACTGACCACTCTCACACAATAAACAACGCATACCAACTTAAGGCACACAGACCTGCATATTGTTCACATGCTACAATCTATCCTGCTACCTTGGCCAGCTCAGGTAATCTGTGCTCCACTATTATACCTACACCTACATATTACTACATTTCACCATAGGATTGGGGGGCACACCTGACTGTTACTACATTTCTACATAGGACTGGGGGGGCACATCGGACTGTTACTACATTTCTACATAGGATTGGGGGGCACACCGGACTGTTACTACATTTCTACATAGGACTGGGGGGGCACACTGGACTGTTGCTACATTTCAACATAGGATTTGGGGGGGCACACCTGACACTTGTACACATTTGCTATGACTGTAATGGTATGTCAGGTGCACCATTTCATTCTGTATTATAACCTACCATGCTGACAAGAGGCATATCAGTGTACTACAGGGCTTAGGTTTGATTGACCTACATTTCAGTTTCTGACTTCCCTTCGGAACTAACAACCCACTGCCTGCCCAGTTGTAGTCTGTCTGTGTAGACCTGGGGGGGTGTTACCCATTGACATCAATCAGAGGCCTTAGCACAACCTTTGTTTGTGTTTGTCTACACCTATCCTGCTGGCTGAGACTGTTGTTGGGTATGTGAGTCTTGCTGACTGGCATGTGTGTGCCATATGGACACACGTGTGGCCCAGCACATTTCCTGCAGTGAGTTTTGTCACCTTGTCTAGTACTGGCTACTGTTGTGACACCAGTATTTGTTACAGATCTCATGCTGCCACTATAGGTGTCTACTATTTGCTGGCATCACATTCAGCCACCCAATTCCCTTGTATGCTCACGTCCATACCATAGATACAAGAAACAACACATACTACTCCATTCAGCAATTGGTAGGAAGAGTGACTTCCCTTGTGGTTGTGCCAGTATTGTGGATGGTGTTGGAGAGCTGACTATGTTGGATGCACATAGTACACTCCCTATACATGGTTAGGCACAGGAAGTGTCATGTTTGGCATCCCTTTTACTGTATGTGTGAGTCAGAGAGAGGTGTCATTCCCTGGCTCCCTACTGTGTCAGTGTATGTGCTATGTGTTGCCTCTTTGCCAAGGCCAGGGCATACTGGGCACACCTCCTTCTGCCTACTGGGGCGGGCTCAAGTTGTTCCTCCTCTGAGCCACTCTGTGCCTGTGCTGGCCTTGACAATGGTGGGGGGCTGTGTGGCCCTGCCCCATGCTGTTCCTGCGGCAGTTCTTTCTGAAGGATCATATTGTGTATCATGGCAATTACGATGACAATCTGGGTACATGTAGGTGGTGAGTACTACAAGGATCCACTGGATGTGACCAGGCACTGGAACCATGACTTGAGCATCCCAAACACACACTCTATTATGATTCTGGTATGTGCATGTGCCTCATTTTGGAGTTCTTATTTGGGTGTGTGTGTATTTCTGATAGGTGTCATGAGCCACGGCTCCAGTGCATAACCAGCATCCCCCACTAGGTGACTGTAAGGGATGACCCCATTGGCAAGTCTCTGGTACAGCTGCATCAGATGCCAGCTGTGGGTGTGGTGATAGCTTCCAGGGCAGCCAGCACACACATTCATTATAATGCCCTGGGCATCACACACTACCTGGCAGTTGATGGAGGGAAAGTGCTTGCAGTTGATGCAGACCCTACCCTGCTCACCAGGTGGTGCTTTGATGCATATGATCATGCAGTCTATAGCACCCACTACCTCAGGGTATTATGATATTTGGTGGAAGAGATGCATATTGCTGGCCAATGCCTCATGGGTGTTGTGGAAATATACATGCTCACCGGCATGTGCTGACATGGCATCCAGGAACTGGTGGAGTACCCTGGATCCTGATGCCTGTGAGATCCTCATGATATCCCCAGTTGGGTTTTGGAAGGTACCTGTGACTAGTATTCTTAGGCCTACACATACTTTGGTATCCACTGGGATGGATTCCCCTCTATTAGTTCTGTGTGTCAGGTGTGGCCAGCATAGCTCAACAATTTGCTGTAGGAGGTCCCTGTCCACCCTATAGTGCTCCAATATCTCCAGCTAATGTAGCCCCTGGTAGGTTATCCTGGGTCTGTACACTCTTCTCCATCTACTCACTGTGGGTTGATCAACAGCATTCTCTTCCTCACCACCCTCAGCCTCTTCCACATGTTGATGTATAATAGCTGCTGCATCATTTTGTTGCTTTTGTTTGTTAAAATTTCCCTGTTTGTGTACACCGGTGGTGTAGAGTATGTGGAAAAAAACAGAGGGTAAGGTGTTTGCATCGTTTATGGTGGTGTGCTGGGCTGAGCTGCACTGCTGCCTGTGTAACTGGCTGATTCTGATACATTTCACCTGCCAGCTATGCTAGTTCTGTCCCTTCCCATTGCCTTCCTGTTTAAGCCCAGGGGTGTGCCGCTCAAACCCAGTGCTCAAATGTGCACAGAGCTGCTATTTTCTGGTTTACTTTTTTTCCCTTTTAAAACCTGGTGTGTGGCGCACATACCCATTTAGGCAATGTAAAGAGAGCTAGGCAGCCTCAGACACACCCCCTTGCTAAGCTCTGCTAATTTAAGGGCAAACCCAAGCCACAGGGCTCCAACAAGTTTACTGTGCCTGACACACTCCTATGAAGTCAGCTAACTCTTAGGCTTGAACCATGCTATTCCTGCACTGCTGCCTAGCATTGAGGGGAAATCTGGATTTCATTATCATTCCCTTCATTTGCAAAGGATTGCCTGCTAATGCATAGTTACAGGTCCCAAACTGAGCCTTCCCCCTTATCAAACACGATTCATTGGCCATGTTGTCTTCTGCCTGCCATTGAGTATAATGGCAAAATAGTGATTTTGGTTAAAATGCCTATTTCAGGATTCTTTTTTATTATTTTTGTCCCGATCCCATTTGCGCACTGCTGCCCTATGGTTAAACAGCCGAGATAGGCTAAAAAAAATAAAAGGTTTTTTTTTTTTTTTGCCAACTGTTTTCCATGCTTTACACATATTATACACCCTTTATTTCAAGCTGTCCTGGCTCCTTTTTGTAATTTGCAGAAATATTCTCAGTAAGTAACCAAGTACATTTCTGCATATTACACAAGTCCTGCACGGCCAGCTGACAGCTTCTTGGATCGCAAATTCACCTCATTTGCATGGTTTTCACCTGCAAATGGGGTAATTTTCATACAGGAGCTGCGTCCATGAAGGAATAGTGCAGGAGCACTCGTGCACATTCCCTGGAGCTTATTCCTGGATCACACGGAGGCCCATATTGCCTGCAGCAGCTCCTGCACACCGTTCAGAGCTTGCTGAATCTGGGGGTAGGTCTTTTCTCTACCTTGAAATCATGTTTCCTACATTTAAATTAATTTTTAATAATGTCTGAAATTTGGGTTATGCTTGTGTTACCTATTCTTGAGAAGTGGTTTGATCTGTAAAGATCCATACATTGCTCTGAGGTCTACAGAAGTGAAAAAAAATGTAAAATACTGGATGTTAAAACTCCAAAGATTAAAACCGTTTGTCTTAAGCAGTCATAAAGGAGAAATTATTCCGAATTAAGCTATTAAATATTTTGTGACCTTTCCATTTATGTCATAAAATGTCAGCATAGCAAGAATAAATGGAGTAGTTGCAGACTTCCAAAGCCAAATTATCAACAATTTCCATGCCTGATACAGAAACTACATCCAAACATAATAGAACTTCTAAACAGTCAGAGGAGGGGAGATAATTCACCAAGTCCAAACCAGACCAAATTTTTTCTGTTGAGGATTAGAAAGAATCACTTCAACCTCTACAATCAGTCACCCAACAACTTCTGGAACAAGTTAAAGCTCTAAGTGTTAAAATAAGCCAAGTAGCCAGCAGATTGGAAATAACAGAAACAAAAGCAATGGAAAATGAAGTTAAAATTCAAAATCTTTAAAACATCTGCCAGTCTAATAACTGAGCCAGTCAGGATATCCAAAACAAGTTGTTGGACCTATCAGCAAGGAGTAGATAAAACAATATACTTATTCAGGATCTGTCTGAGAAATATGAACAAGTTAATTTGTTGGAAACCCTGCAACAAATATTTGGAGTCAAACAGTAGCTAATCAAATCATTGTCGAAAGAGCTCATCGTGCAGCATGAACAGCTTCCATAACTGATAGACCATGGGCAGTTTATGTGGAACTGCTAAATTTTTGGCTGAAGCAAAAAAAAAAAAAAAATATATATATATATATATATATATATATATATATATATATATATATATATATATATATAAACACTTTATTATCTTGAAATACTGAAATGTCGAATTTCAGTATCTCGCGACTATAAAGTCAAAGTTTTGAAAGTGCATAATCGCAAATTCGAATATTTCACATTTGTAGTTATGGCTTTACACTACGTAATATCCTGCTGTGTGTGGATTTAGGTGTAATGTCAGGTAAGTGAGTGTTTTGTAAGGGTTTTGGGTGAGAGTTAGAGTGTGACTGTGCTGATATGTGTGCTGTGTGTGTGTGTGTGTGTGTGTGTGTGTGTGTGTGTGTGTGTACGTGAGGGACTGTAGAATGTGTGTGAGTTTGCTTTTGTTTGATGTTTGTGCGATCTCAGAGTTAGTATATATAAGTAGGGGGGTGTGGGGGGTGCAGCCCCTCACATGGGGGGTGCCCCCCTGCTTACTTGTGACGTATGTTTGTTGATGTGTGTTGTTTTGTTTATTTTGTGGTGTGGGTGTTGTGATATTATGTATGGTCTGGTGTGTGCTGTGTGTTCGGTGTTTTAAATTTCGTGGTTTTGGGCTTTCGGTTATATGGTCTCGAAAAACTGAAATTCGAGATTTCAGTCTTTCGAGATTATGAAGTGAATCCATATATATATATATATATATATATATATATAAATAAATATATATATATATATATATATATATATATATATATATATATATATATATATATATATGTATATAATATATATATATATATATATATATATACATATATATGTATATAATATATATTATATATATATATGTATATAATATACATCTATATATCTATATATCTATATCTATCTATCTATATATATATATATATATATATATATATATATATATATATATATATATATATATATAATATATGTCTCTCTCTCTCTCTCTTTATATATATATATATATATATATATATATATATATATATATATATTTTTTTTTTTTTTTTTTTTTTTTTTTTTTTAACTAGAACAACAATAAAATAACATTTGCGCAGGATTTACCTCTTTAAATTAGACAAGACCATCAGAAAATGGCATCCTTCTGCTCATAGCTAATTTCCAATAAAATAAAATTTCAAGTTTCCAGCAACCATTATTTTCCAACATAATGGTAACAAATACACTATTAGCTCTCTAAGGAAGCTAAACAGATCTTTAATTAGGTTCATAGGCAAGTACTAGGCTGAGGGCATTTATAAGCCTAGCCAGAGTGTGTCGGCTTTCGCTGCCCCATTGATTAATTAACTGATCCTCTATCAAGCAGAGCCAATGAAGTGATCCCAGGGATGTATTTTCTGTTACCCATCCACTCATCAAGGTTTCTCTTGAAGAGTTTTACTGAGGGGCTCTGCCTGATGTAATTTGGAATTTTGTTCCAAAGCATGGGGAAGTCTCTGTGACAGGAATCTATCCCTCCAGCATGTTCTATTTATTGTTGTGGTGAGGTTTAGCTCACTAGAGCGCATGGCTCGCAGTGACTTGGATTTCTTTAGGTGGAGCATGTCCATCAATTCTGAGTTGGACATGGCTTTGTAAGTCAGGCAAAGATCACCTCTGAGTAAGCGATATGCCACTGAGTACAGCCAGAGTTTTTTCAGTCGGGCTGCATAGGACATATGTTCGAGACCAGTAATCCTCTTGGTGAGGTACTTTTGTGGTCTTTCCAGCTGCTGGAAGTGTTCTATGATGTACATCCCAAATGGGGCATTGTACTCTATGATGGGTCTAATGAGTGACAAGTAGAGGGCAACTATAACCTCTTTATTTCTAGACGCGAACCCTTTAGTAATTAGATGGGCCACATACAAGGATTGAGAGATTACTATCTACCTGGGTCCCTAGATCTCTTATTACCTCTTCTGTATTAAGGGGGCTGCCACCTATATGGTAATTCGTGGGTGTTTTGTTTTTCCCAAAAGGGATGACTATGCATTTTTTGGCATTTAGCTTGAGGCCATGACTTTGACACCAGATGTCCATCTCAGTAAGGCTCTTTTGGAGGATGTCTGTGTCAGCCGGAGAGTCAATTATGGCTCCCAGTTTGTAGTCATTGGTGAACTTGGTTAGCCATAGTCCTCCTGTGTTTGCCTGTCCTTCTGTGAATTATATGCCAAACAGTAGGGGTCTCAGGACCGAGCCTTGTGGAACACCATTTGTGGCTGGTTTAGTCTCGGACCTGGAGCCTGCTATTCTTACCGTGTGAGTTCTGTCTGTAAGCCAGTTGGCAACCCATCTCATGACGTAGGGGTTTATGTTCAGGCTGAAGTTTTTCTGTAATACCAGACTGGGGAATGGTGTCAAAAGCCTTGGCGAGGTCAAAGTCGGCTGTGTAAACCACCTTTCCCTCATCTATGACCTTGGTGACTGCCTCGAAGAAGTCAACCAGGTTTAGAAGGCATGATCTGCCCTTAACAAAGCAGAACTGGGTCAGGTCAACTATTTGGAGGTTCCCAATGTCTTTGTTAATGAGTTCCATGATGATGCGCTCCATAGCCTTGCAGACCCGGCTAGTCAGGCTTATGGGGCAATAGTTACCAGGGTCAGTTGTGGCCCCTCCTTTGTGGAGAGGAATAACCATTGCTGTGTGCCATTCTATGGGCACGTAGCCTGTGGAGAGGCTGAGGTTGAACAGCGTGTTTAGGTGTGGGGATTAGTTTGTTCTTTAGTTTGTGCAAGATGCAGCCTGGGACACCATCTGGTCCCATTGATGCTGTGTTTTGGCTTTTGAAAGGGCTGTTTCCACCTGTGCATCTGTGATTTTTTGGACACTACACTTTTCTGGCCGGTATTGTTGTGGGCCCTTTTGGAGGTAAGAGGGGGGGTGAAGTTTGCACTAAATCTATCTGCCAGGATGTTGGAAATATCAGTAGGTTTAGTATATTTTGTGCTATTTTGCAGTAGTTCAGTGCATATCTGCGGGTTGCCACTTAGATTCTTAACATAGCTAAAGAAGGCTTTGTGGTTATCTTTTGAATCCCTGGCTATTTTTCTTTCAAAGTTAGCCTTGGATGATTTCATGAGGGACCTCAGTTTCTTATTGATACTGATCAGGGATGTCTTTCCTTCTTGGGATTTGCTTTTTTTCTGAACTAGTTTTCTCCTTTTATTGTGTAGCCTGTTTATTGCAGGGGTCCACCAAACTGGTTTCCTTCTCTTAGAGGAGTGAGTCTTGGTTTTGCTAGGGATGGCATGATCCATGCATCCTTGTAGGTGCTCATAGAGTGCATTTGTAAAGGTTTATGCATCTTGGGCAGCGTTATCCTTTAGCATGGGGGCTGTGAAACTTACCACCTCTATCTTAAGTAAGGTGAAGTTTGCTTTAGAAAAGTTTTTACGGTGGTTTCCTTAGTTGGGGGTGGTAGTGGGGTGTGGACATCCAGAGTGATTAGTTTATGGTCTGATCTAACCAGTGATGGGTTGACCTCCAGTGTGGAACACCTGTCGCCATGTTGGTGATGACCAGGCCCAATATGTTGTCACCTCTTTCAGGGGAGTTTAACAGCTGATCCAGGGTGTTTGAGTTGATGAATTCCAGGAAGCGCTGGGCCTGGGAATTTGTACTCTAGTAGTTTTCCCAGTGAATGGTAGGGTAATTGAAATCACACAATATCAGGGTGTTTGGTAGGACCTTCATGTTTTCCAGTGTCTCCACAAAGGTGGAGTGGTAGTTCTGGGTCATGGAGGGTGATCTGTAGCAGGCCACAATTTGTATTGCAGATTTGCCTGATGTTAGTTGCACATGGATGATCTCAGAGGTATCATGCTGCGCCACTAACCTGGAGGTGTAGGTATCCTTGATAAATATGGATACACCCCCTCCTTTTGTGTTTCGGTCCGTGTACTGTGGCCGAAACGTGCGGTATGAGTTGTAGCCCGGTAGTGCTGGGGTGCTCTCTGGAGCCTTGAACCAGGTTTCAGTTACTGCACAGATGTCGATGTTCTCCATACTGAGGAGTGCTTCGAGCATGTGCATTTTGAGATTTAAACTCCTGGCATTGAGTAGCATAACTCTCAGTTTTTTGTTAATTGTGCTGTTTACAGAGGTGAGTTTGACTTTTGAGCCTTGCCGAAAAAAGGCACTATGGGGGCAGCAAAAGCCTTGGCCAGTATTCGAAAGCCTAGGGGTAACAGGTGAAAGCCGTCTATTACGAAGCAATGCGGCTTGTCGAGCATGTTGTCTCAGGCTGACAGAAACTGGATTCCCTTTGAGTGACACCAGAAGCTTAGCCAATTGTTGATAATGTTGTTGTTTGTCTTTCGGCTTTTCCTGGTTAGGGGTCGCCACAGCGGAACTCCGGTCCGCTAATGATTGGCAGTTTATTTTTATGTACTGGCTTGCCAGGCCTAACGCACAACCTTCAACAAAGGTATGCCCATTCATGCATGTCTCCATGCAGAAGATGCTCTAGCTGAGAATCGAACTGGGCAGCGTCTTACTGTGAGGCGACAACACTACCGCACCACCACCGCGGGAGCCATTTGTTGATAATAATATCCTTAATTACTCCCCAACTTGAATAGTTAAAAGTGAGCAGTTTGGGCATGCTATCTATGCTCCATCAAGTAAACACCATCTTGTTTTGTTTAGTAACTCTTTAGCTGCTGGGGACAAAGCCCTAAATGGGTTTACAATAGCATTTATTCAATGTATATTATGATGCTTGATATGGGTCTTACTTAAGATTTTTTGAAACGTAATTGCTCTGTATTTTTCCACTTTAACAAAACTACTTTATAAAGATTCTAAGTCTGATATCAATGAGAATATACATTTGGTAAAAAGACAAAAAATTGCGTACTTGCATATAGAAAATTGAGTTTGAATGTGCACATTCTAGCATCTGTGTTGGTTTAATCTTGAACAGTATATAGAAAATGTTTTTTTTTCCTTGGAAGATGATTGTTCCTTTTTCTTCCTTAGTGTAAACTCTGGAGTCTCTTTAGACATATATAGAGCAATCATTGACTTGTTGGCTTCAGCACAGGTTGCTCCTTGTAAGCTATTCAGATGTGAATTCAGATATGATGGTGTGTCTCCTATTAAGGAAAATATTGTATACTTTGAAAGCCAAAGGATTTACTCAAACCTATTAATATCTGGAGTCATTTTGCTTATACCGAATTGTAAAAAACAAAACTTTAAATTAAGTAGCTAGCGACTTTGATTTTCCAGTGTAAAATTACTTATCATATTGTTTGTTCAGTTAAAAAATTCATAATAGACCTTTATTAATGTCTTCAATTATTCTTTGACTCATGTTTTTAAACTGGCGGAATTGGATCAAGTGTTCGCTTAGTGAACTGAAAGGCATGGACTTGTTGCGTTTGGTGCTTTCTAACCTCTGACAAGGTGATGTTTGGGCATTTAAATTAATCTTTAGATGAATCTTGGGAATTTTTTGCTATGAGTGCATCCTGAAATATGATCTATTTTGAGGTTGTTGATCATAGAATTGCACACGGCCCGTATTTCTTCTGCTTGAGCAGAGTAATCATTTTCACTTTTCTTTGAGTGAACTTTGACATCAATTTGTTCAAAAATAATTAGTCAATGGACTGGAAGTTTAAAATGGATTAATTCTTTCTTTGGTAATCATGCAGAGGTAGATTTATCATGAATCTATGAATAACATAAAGGGACTTACAATTTATTTATCAAAAACTCTATTGTACTTCTGATGGTTGAATGGAGTTATAGTTTCTTCTTCCATTTGTGTGAAAATTGATATAATTTTGTTGACTTGGTCCATGGTCTGCAGATTTGAGTGGGCCTTGTTTGTCCCTTGTTGACCATGTAGATGTGAGCCTATCATAAATCTATGACTACCAACAAGGACTTTACTATATATTTTGTCTAAAAATCGATTGTATTCATGGAAAATTCTGATTGTATACATACGCAATTTGATATACATATTGGTTAGAAGTTGAGAAGTACAGGTGTGGGTATGAAGTGCTATTTATTGTTGAGAGAGTAGCTTTATCCATGGTTCATGAGATGCTGAGTCTGGTGCCATTATGTCTATAAAAATGTTTCTAAGGCTTGATGATAAGCAAACAATTATTCTTGTTCAAACATCAAGATGCAATATAATTATGAAACTATCATGAGGCACATTATAAACTTGGCAAAATCTATACTTTGCTTATAGAAATTAGAATTACATATGAACTTCTACAGTTTTCTATTGGTTTTGAAAGTTTACAGCTGTTACAAAGATGCCAAATATATTAATATTGTGTGTAATTGGTAAGGTTAAAAGGCTAATTAATAAGGGCAATTCCTATTATATCTTACTATTTCAAGCCTAGTGAATGAATTATATTATTGTAGCTGTGTGATGGGGCAGTTAGTGTTTTAGGAAAGTTTGTTCTTACTCCTAAATGGAGAGATATTTTACTAATTATTTTATTGTTTCTACACACTGTAGTAAGGAGTATATGTAATGGTGTTTTATTATAAGCTATTATGTATTCAATACGCCTTGCTTGACCAAGTCAAATTCTCTTCCAGGTGTTTTATAGTTTTGGTTAGGCATGGGTTTCTGACAGGATGAGTCAAATGCCAAATACCTATACTGACAAATTCTACCTTTTTCTTCAAGATTGTTTTGTTGCTATATGCCAATGTAATCTTAATTATACTTCAGATTAGAATTTTTGATTACTTTATATGTGGGTGATAGAATCCTGCAATGTGAAAGGTCTTCAACTATATAAAAAGAGGAAATTATTTTTATACTTCTTTTATAAATTTAAAGCAGAAGTTATATTTATACAAGAGAGACACGACATCAAGTCAGTGGTTACAAATCACTAAGCAAAATTGGATTAATACTGTTATAGAATTAGGTTACTAAACAAATAGTTCAGGTGTTGCTGTTATAATTAAAAATTATTTTAAAGATTCAATAATTCTTTATAACTCTGACTCTGATGGAAGATGGTGTTACTTAATTATTAAAAGCAAGTTTTTGGATAAACCAATATTATTATTAAACATTTGTGCTCCCTGTAATGGACAACAGACCTTTAACATGTTGCTATATAAAATATTAATCCTTTTTCCTAACCATTGCTATGTTATTTGTGGGGATTGGAATGCAGTGGCAGAACCAAGCCTAGACAAAACAAATAAGAATAAAACATACAACAGTTATGCGGCCATGGCCATTGCTGAATTAACATCAGACTTTAATATCTTTGATCCTTTTAATCTTCAAAGGAATAATAGAATAAAAAGAAGTTATGTACCTACCATAACGTTCCATGTTAGTTGTCTTCTCTTGCCTTCTTTCTTGCTGGTTGGGTTCAGAGCAGATCCTCGGCTCCGACTCGGCCATCTTCTAAAGCTCGAGAGCTACAAACTGGCTCGAGGCCTCCCCATATCCCATGATGCCTGGCGCTAGATACCCAGATCTCGTTTGGCAAGACTAACAGCAGACATAATGATGAAGGAATCCTATCCTTATCATACATAAGCCTAACTATAAAGACCACTAGGTAGAGTGGGATAGCCAGGGAAGGCTCAGCCTGAGCAAAATTATAGAAAAAACTCTTCTCGGTCTAGTAGCATAGGGGGATGGAGGGGGGGACGCAAGAAAGAAGGTGAGAGAAGACAACTAACATGGAACGTTATGGTAGGTACATAACTTCTTTATGTTATGTTGTCTATCTTGCCTTCATTCTTGCTGGTTGGGACAGCGTCCCTAGCACCTAATGTCCTGGGTGGCTCAATGGAACAGACTGTTCAGAACAGTGGAATGAAATTCAGCTCTGCTCCTGGAAATCACGTCCAATTTATAATGCGAGATGAAAGTATGAGGGCTTGCCCACGTAGCTGCAGCACAAATAGATTCCATGGGCAACCTAGCCTGAAAAGCAACCGAATTGGCTAATGCTCTGGTGGAGTGCCCTTTTAGTTTAACAGGCAATTGTTTATTCCTCAGCTGATAGATAAAAGTAATGATAGAAAAGTCAGCCACCTGGATAAAGTTACTTTTGATACTGGTGTACCTTGTTTGCCCTCTGCATAAGAGAGGAAAAGCTGATCCGATTTTCTGAAGGCCTTAGTCCTGTGCAAATAAAAATGCAGTTGTCTGTGAACATCTAACTGATGTAACCTATATTCGGTCATGTTGGAATGGTTGGGAAAAAAAAACACAGGAAGGTCAATGGACTGATTCAAGTTGTTCTCAGAAAAGACCTTAGGAAGGAAGGCTGGATTAGTCCTAAGAGCAACCCTGTCTTTGTGGAACACTGGGTAGGGGGGACGTGTACAAAGAGCCTGCAGCTCGGAAACTCATCTGGCTGAAGTAATTGCTACCAGAAAAAGTGTTTTCCATGATAAAAACTTCAACGAACAGGAAGCTGCCAGTTCGATGGGGGGCAAAATTAGAGAGGCTAGAATCAAATTCAGATCCCACGGGGGTGGAGGACCTCCAACCAGGGGCCTGAGCAGAGTGGTTCCTTTGAGGAAGGCCTTACAAAGCTTATGAGACATTATACTACTTTCAGAAAGGCCAATGTGAAAATTTGAGATTGCGACTAACTGCACTCTAATTGTAGCAGAAGCGGAGCCAGCATGAAAAAGCTCCGCGAGGAATTCCAAGATGTGGTGAACAGGGGCTGAGAAAGGATCTATATTCTTAGCCTCTGCCCAGGAAAAAAATGTTTCCACTTACTAGCGTAAGTTTTTCTAGTGGTAGACTATTGCGATGATAAAATGATTTTACGCACTGATTGGGAGATATCCGGAAGGCTGGCTAGGGTTGGAAGTGGAGCGACCAATCTGTGAGCTTGAGAGACTGTAGGGAGTGATGCAGCCCACCTGATTGATGGAGCAGAAGGTCTGGAATTGGATCCAGAGTCCAAGGCTGCTTGATAAGGTAATGATGCAGGAATGGAAACCATATTTGTCGAGGCCAGTATGGGGCAATGAGGATCATTTTGTAACCCAATACGGTAGCTTTCTGTATCAGCTTGGGAATTAGAGGAAATGGGGGAAATGCATATAGAAGTCCCTGAGGCTAATCGTAGACTAGAGCATCTTTGGGGGAATACTCGGGATGTGGAAGGAGAGAGAAGAAGTTGCTGCACTAGCTCTTGAAGGGGGTGGCAAAGAGGTCGCAGCAAGGTTGCCCCCATTTGCAGAAGATTTGGTCTGCCACTACTTGATTCAGAGACCACTCGTGAGGCATCAGAATAGCTCTGCTCAGCCTGTCTGCTATGATGTTGGATTTCTCAGGGATATGCATTGCAGTCAGAAACCATTGGGAAGAGATCGCCCACTGCCAGAGTCTGAGTGCTTCTCGACATAGGGGTAGGACCTGGTTCCACCCTGTTTGCTGATGTACCATACAACTGACATATTGTCCGTTTGAACTGCAACTGTCCCGGTAGGAAGAGAGTCCTGAAGAGCTTGCAACGCTAAAAGCACGCCTCTCATCTCCGAGACGTTTATGTGCAGATGGTACTCCTGAGGTTGCCAAGTGCCTTGGACTGTTCTGCCCTGATAATGCCCCCCCACCTGATCAGGGAGGCGTCCATGGTTACTGTAGCAACTGGAGGGAGAAGTAAAAATGGTCTGCCCAGGGGTACTGATGGGGAGACCATCCATCACGCAAGGTGCTTTTTGCATGCTTCTGTAATGATAATCATGTGAGACATGGGAAGCTGCTGAAAGGACCATTCGGTGAATAGGAGCCATTGGAGAATCCTCATGACAAATGGGCCAGAGGGACTAGTATGATTGCCGCTGCCGTGAGACCCAGGGTTTGAAGTATGAACCTGGCTTGAATTCTCTTGCAACCTAACAAGACTTGGACATGCTGCCAAATGACTAACACCCTGTCTAGTGGAAAGCTGGCTGACCTGCCTTTTGTTTTGAAGTTTGCGCCTATAAAGGTGATAGTCTCACAAGGCAACAAAGCAGATTTTTCTAAATTTATAGTGATACCTAGTCTGAAACACGTCTGTATGGTATAGTCTCTGGCTTGCAGAAGATGATGCCTGGTGGTAGCAGTGAGGAGCCAGTCATCTAGATATGGAAACACCTGGAATCCTTGCCATCGCAGATGAGTGTTAACTACTGCCATACATTTGGTGAACACCCTGGGGGCTGTGGTGAGACCAAAGGGCAGAGCTCTGAACTGATAATGGCTGGCTCCCAGCCGGAAGCGCAGGAATCTTCTGGAGTGTCTGTCCATTTTGAATTGGTAGTATGCATCCTGAAGATCTATGGAGCACATCCAATTGTCCTGACCCAGTAAGGGTAAAATGGACTGTAGCGTGACCATCCAAAATTTGGTTCTTTGTACAGACCTGTTTAGTCTGCTGAGATCCAAAATGGGTCTCCATTCCCCTGTCTTTTTTGGTACCAAAAAGAATGCTGAGTAAATTCTGGGTCCTTGCTGGTCTGCTGGGACTTGCTGGATGGCCCTTTTTCTTAGCGGTTTTAGAACTTTCTGAACTGCTTGATCCCTTAGATTGGGTGGAACATCTGGAAGGGACTTGTTCGGCAAGAATGGAGCGTGAACAAAGGGAATTTTGTAACCTCCAGATATAACAGAATGTTCCCATTTGTCTTGTGTTATGTCTTGCCAGGCTCTTGGGTACAGTGATAATCTTCTCCCGACTGCCTCCAGAGGTGGACAGCTGGGCAACCCTTCAGGGATGCTGGAAGTCTTGTCAGAGAAAGATTCTCTGCTGCCCTGATTTTGCGGACCCCCTCTGCCACGAGGCAGCGTCTGTTATTGTTCCCTCCTCTGCCCCTGGAGGGAAACTCACCACGTGTGTCAGGCAGGGCTCCCTGGGATTTTCAGAACCACATCTTTCCACTCTTCGGACCCTTGGGATATGGTCTGGAAGGAGTGGAAAAACAGACCCCTACAGCAGAGAGAGCGCTGCCTTCCTGTTCACACCTGGTAAGGGTGTCCTTCACCTGAGATCCAAAGAGAGAGGAACTATCAAAGGGGGTGTTGGTGAAAGATGCTCTGAAAGGTTCCGCAAAGTTACAAAGTTGCATCCAAGCGTGTCCCCTCAGAGCGACGCCTGTGCCTGAGGCTCTACTCGCCCCATCGGCTGCATAAGAAATGAGCCTCATGGAGGAGTTAACCACTGAATTAAGAGTCACCAGCTGGGAGGCAACCTTGGCCTGGGACCCTCAGCTGATGGATCTTGAAGGGTATCTCCAAGCTCTTTAAGGAGATCCCTCTGTAGACAGGTAAAGTGGCACAAGTAATTCAGAGACTTCATGGAAAAAGTCGCTGAAGAAAACATCCGCTTCCCATATCTGTCCATCATCCTAGACTCCTTGTTAGAGGGATGAACAGATGAAGAAGTTTCAGCCAACTCCTTCTTCATGGCCGCCACTACCACCATGGCATCAACGGGGACACCTTTTGTCAACAATTGCTTGTCCTGTGGTGCAGTAATGAAGTTTGCTGATTTGCTTGGGGTCGGTTCCACTGTGTCTGGAGCTGACCATGCCTTCCGAGCCACCACAGACATCAGTGGGTCGAAAGGTGGAGACACCCAGGAGGTGGAAGGTCAAGATCCAAATGCATCCAGGAATACCGACCCATCCTCGGAAGGGCTTAGGGCAGTCCATTCAATTCCCCCTCTGTCTAAGCATCTCAAGGATGTCTGAGAAGGAGACATCTTCAGAGGGGGACCTAGGGGACCCTTCCGAATCCTCTAAGTTGGTATCTGATGTGACAAACTCAGGGGAGTCAATATGCTTCCTCTTGCATTTCTTCTTACATAGTGGCTTCTCTGAATGATCAGGGGAGGCCTCGGAAGAGGAAGATACACCCAAAGGGGTGTCCTGGGGTGCTGGATCCCCACTCTTGGGGTCTGGAAGAGACGCAGAGGCTGACGCAGGCACCATAGGGAGAGGAGCCGAGGGGGGTTGATTGTGGCATTAGCTCAGGGGCCAGAACACTCCTCATCACCTCAAAGGCATCCCGATCAGAACAGAGAGAGGGATCCAGTTCAGAAGAAATCAGAATCCTTCTCCGCACCAAGAGGGAAGGCTCCAAGGCCAATATAGGATCCAAACTCACCTGAGCCGAGGATCTGAGGGGGAGAGAGGGGACGGACAAGGGTTTGATGCTTCTTGCTCCCCTCCTGGAGCTGAAAAGGGAGTCCCAGCTCCCAGATCCCTCCAAGGACGGAACCATGGAAGTGATTGGAGCCGACGACGGAACCGAAGGAGCAGGTATCGGAGCTGACGGTCCCACGACTCGAACCCCCATGAACTCCAGCTCCGAGCTTAAAGGGTGAGTTGGAGGAGGAATATCTGCAGACGTGGGCAGAGCTGACCCCTGGTGAAGGGGGCTGGACAACATTTTAGCCAGGGCCTGCAATTTTAGCAGTCTGCTGACCACTCTTTCCAAGTCATGGCCCGAAAGTCTTGAGGACCGAGAAGAGTGGGATGAGTGATAACTACGCTCCAGATAGAGCAGAGATGATCTTGGAGCCGAGCGTATCGACTCCAGAGAGGGAGACCTGGACATTTTTCGACTCTCGGAAGGCTCTGAAGAGCGTATAGGAGCCGACTGGGAGGGAGGAGCATCGGTTCCAGCCAGAGCCGAAATGGAAGGTACAGATTCACCTAACGACGGCTCTGAACTGAGAGCCGATGGTTTAGGTGCCTTAGAAGATTTCACACGCTGAGCCTTAGCCAGTGAATCTTGAAACCTCTAAGGAGCAATTTATTTTTGTGCTCCTGCAGGACTCTTGGACTGAACACATGGCAAATGGAGCAAGAGTCCTGCAGGTGCATGGCGCCCAGACAATAAACACAAGAAGTGTGACCATCTGTCAGAGACATCTTCTGACAGCATGAGTCACACTTCTTGAATCCGGGCGGCTTAGGATCCTTGGACATATTGACAGGCAAGCCCAAAGGAAAAACACACTCACACAAAGGTTAAGGTACTAACACAACAACAATACACTACAAGCTACCAGAACTGACACTACCACCAACAACTGTTATAAGTATAGCAAACAGTGATAATAAGAAAATTTTTTTTTTTTTTTTTTTTTTAGGGAAATAGAGAAGAAAAAGGTTATCCTCTAACTCAACCGGACACCTAGAGATAAGGTTATCCTCTAACTTAAACGGAAAACCTTAGAGGAAAAAGGGAAGTAAAAGGGGGAGGGGAAACTCTCTAAGTAAAACGAGTTTCTGAAGAGAAAAGACAAGGTTTCAGCTACAAAAACTTATACAAATAAGGGAAATTAAACGATAATTCTACTCTAAAAATGTACTAAATTGTGACAGAAAAAAGACAATATAGAAGTTTTATATGACCTGAGCCAGTAGAGCAACCTTGCAGCAGAAGCGGCAAATGAGATCTAGGTATCTAGCGCCAGGCATCATGGGATATGGGGAGGCCTTGAGCCAGTTTGTAGCTCTCGAGATTTAGA
The DNA here is from genome assembly GCF_019279795.1 of Protopterus annectens. NCBI lineage: Eukaryota > Metazoa > Chordata > Ceratodontiformes > Protopteridae > Protopterus > Protopterus annectens. Next base: position 1,508,757,518 of record NC_056737.1, read on the forward strand.
AGATGGCCGAGTCGGAGCCGAGGATTGGCTCTGAACCCAACCAGCAAGAATGAAGGCAAGATAGACAACTTAACATCTCAAAATTATACATGTTATTCTTCATGTCACAAATCTTGGACTACAATTGATTTTTTTGATATCAGAAGCATTTTTAACTTCAATAATTCTTTTAAAAATGAACCAAAATTCGTCAGATCATTCAAGAATTTTCCTTGGTATTAATTTGTTCAGTTTTCTCAGAATAGAAACAGAGTTAATAACTGGACAGTAAAACCCTTTTTTACTCCAAAAAGATGATGGAAAAAGGGAACTCTCTTATCTATTAGAAAATGTTCTCCAAAATGGCTCTGATTCGCAAATTCTTCTGGATATTCAATGGGCAGCTTTAAGTCCCATATCAGAGGCATATTTATAAGTAAAGTCACTTGTTATAAGAAATGATTTAAACTTAAAAATTGGAATTAAAAGTGAAAATTAATAGACTAGATCAAGATTTGCAGACTAACTTTAAGTATGAAACTGCAAAATGTCTCTCTGACCTCCAAAAAGAACTTTATATGTTAAATATTAAACAACAGTCATTTTATGAAATGAAAACCTTAGTGAGATACTCTGAATGGTTGCAAATGCCTTCTAAATTCTAAGCAAGAATAATAAAAATATATAATACTCCATCCTTGATAACTGAGATTATATTCCTAAACAAAAGTTACAAAACTAGAAAATAAATCATGGAAACACTAACCTTTGTGGAGATCATAAGCTTAATTTTTTCTTTCCAAGAATTGGAAATTTATTAGGTAGTTTATATTTTCCAAAACTAAATAAGACTCAACAAGATAGGATCGCTGCACCATTTAATCAGCAAGAAATCTTAGATATTATTAACAGCCTTAAATAAGGTAATGCTCCAGACCCAGATGGTTTAATAGCTGATTTATATAACATTTTTGCTGAGTCAATTTCTAAAAAAAATATTATATGCATTTATTTATATACTCAGGAATGGTATATCTTACTTCCATATAAATAATCCCAAAACAGTTCTCATTCCTAAACCAAATTAGTTCTCATCCCTAAACCAAATTAGGATCTTAAACATCCCACACATTTTAGACTATCAAGCATAAATATTGATATTAAGATTTTTGCTCTAATTCCAGAAACTGATTGAAACTTATCTTGTCACAAATAATATCTCCTTTTCAATCGAGTTTCATGCAAGCCAGACAAACTTGTGATCATATATTAACATTAGATACACTAATTATTCTCTCTAAATATTATTATTCATTGCTGTTTTCTCTTGCATTTGATAGATTAAATTCAGATTTTATCTTTGCATCTCTATCATACTTCTCCTTTCCTTCTCCTTTTATTAATCTTATAAAAATACTTTATTCAAATGCATATACTTCTCTTATCAATAAAATGTTCTTGTCTCCAATTAAGATAATAAATGGTACAAAACAAGGTAATCCACTTTCACCTTACCTATTTAATATCTATATGGAAACTCTATTCTTAATGATAATTCAAACATATGTATCACTTAATACCAAACATTTGTAAAATTTCAGTACCCTATACTGCGGTTGCAGACAACCTAAATTTGTACCTTATGTTGCCTAGTACAGATTTATCAAAAATTTTACATAATGCTGATAACTTTTCTAAATTCTCTATTATAAAATACATTTGCTTAAATCCTCCATTTTTCCTGTTAATCCTAACTATATGCTCAATATTATTCCTGTCTCATAAATCAAGATTACTACCTTACCAAAATACCTGGGTATAACATGTTATCACAACTCTACCTTAGTTTTTAAAAACAATTTGGCAAAAATGTGGTCAAATATTGAAAATGATATTGCAAATTGGAATAACCTAAATCTTTCTATACTTTCCAAGGTAGCTATCATTACGATGAATGTATTATTAAAACTTTTATTTCAATGTAATTCAATCAGTCTAACAGTTAATCAACATTTTTTGGCAATATATATTCCAAACTTGCTGTGTTTATATGGTTCCCAAAATCTGTTAGAACTGGATATAAAAAAATAATTTATGCTAAATGCCTTGGAGGCTTTAGTCATCCAGATTTTAAATTATATTATGATATAATAAATGCTAATAAAACATTTCACCTAGCAGATTATAATCCTAAATTATCTTTGTAGAGTCCTTCTTGGTTTAAAATATGATATAACTTTGTATGTAATTCAAAATGCAACCCAAAAGCTTTACCTTTTGTTAAAAAAGAGAATTTCAAAAGCCCTAAACTACATAATTTCTTAATACATAAAATTAAAATTCTTCAAAATCTTTTAGAATTGGTTAATTTGAATAATGAATTTATGATATTACAACTACTTTACTTAAATCCTAACCTATATATTAATAATAGAGTCCTAAATCTTTCTAATTTCCTGCTCCTTAAAGATAATTAAATCAGTATTGGATATTTATTTAAATAGAAATCTTTCAATTAGTAATTTGAGAAAATCCTTTAATTGTCCAAAAAGCTATAGTGAAATATTGAGATAAATAAGACAACTGATTTCAAAATATCTGAATGAACCCAATATAAACAAAACTAATACAACATTATGTAACCAGTTATGGAAATCCTTTAACTGAAACAAAATGTTGTCAAATACATGTAAACTATTTACTTCATTCAGATTTCAAGAATCCATTATCTTTTGTAAGTACTGTACCAATATAACTGTAGAACAAAATCCCTAGTAGAAACTGATCACTTCTAATAATACCCCAATATCAAGACGACAATCACAGACACATTAAACTGACTACTTTTGTCCCACTTTAATACAAAGGAACGTATTCAGAAAACATCTCCATTTAAAAATACTGGAGCTTAAATGCATCAATAATAGGCCGTCAAAATGTTTAACCAAATCAGCAAACAAAAATTTGATCATGTTACTTGAAACAGGAAAAAAAATTAAAAAAAAAAAAACAAAATATAGTGAATATCACAAAATACTTAATTTCTACTAGACATAAAAAATTAAAACATCCAACAAATTAATATTATAATATTTTATATGTTAATAAACATTTAATATTAATATTTTCATTAAGACTGGGAGACTGATTGGCTCTTAACTTAATCTATCACATCAGCTCCCTGGTTTCTAAATAGTCATTATAGCTAGGGGTAAACCTATGTTTATTAACTTGCTCTAACACAAAAAAAATAAACTTCTTAAAATGTAAACATTGCTTGCTATGTTTCACTAGAGCATTATTCAACTCAACATCTGGATAGAGTGAACAGGGTTGACTATTTTTCAGTTGTACTAGTTTTCTGGGGTTTTATTTCAGTGTTATAAATTATTGGCTTTATATACATTTCATTCTTGAAAATAATAAGGTATGTCATTATCATAATTAAGTTTCCTTTTATAACCCTCTCCGCAGGGTTCAGCAAGCTCTGCAAAGCATGCAGGAATAGTGCAAGAGCTGCTGGAGGCAATATGGCCACAGAGAGATCCAGGAACAAGCTCCCAGGAAGTGCACAAGTGCTCTTGCACTATTTCTGCATGGACACAGCTCTTGTATGCTAATTAACTCATTTGCATGTGAAAAACATGCAAATGAGGTGAATTAGAGATCCGGGAAGCAGGCAGTCATCCATGCAGGATTAGTGTAACCTGCAGAAATATATTCGGCTAGTAACCAAGTATTTTTCTGCAAACTACAAAACGGAGCCATGACCAGTCCAAATAAAGGATGTATATATATATATATATATATATATAATGTGGAAGGCATGCCGATGGCCAAATATATGCCCATTGGCATGGAAAATCGTTGCAAAATAACAAAAAAAAAATTTTTTTGGCCAATTTCAGCCATTTAAGCATAGGGCAACTGCACGCAAATGGTATCGGCCTGAAAATAAAAATAAAACCTTGAAAAAAGCTTTTTAGGCAAAATCACAATTTTACCATTATAGTCAATGGCAGCCAGAAGACAACAAAGCCACTGAATAGTGGTTGCTAAGGGAGAAGGCTCAGTGTTAGACTTGTAACTAGGCATTCACAGTCAGTTCTATGCAAATGAGGGGAATGATACTGAATCACAGATTTCCCCTCATTGCTAGCCAGCACCCAACCATGTAGGTGCAGGACAAGCATGGTATAAGCCTAAGAGTTAGCTGACATCATAGAGGGGTGTGTCAGGCATACTGTATGCTTATTGGAGCTTTGTGGCTTGGGTTTGCCCTTAGCTTAGCAGAGCTAAGGCAGGGTGTGTGTCTGAAACTGCCTGTCAATATTTACATTGCCTAAACAGATGTGTACACTGCGCATCGGGTTTTAAACAAAATGAAAGAAAAAGTAAACCAGGAAATAGTTGCTCCATTCATATCTGATCACTGTGTTTGCATGCCGCGCCTCAGGGGATTAAACAGGAAGGCAGTGGGAAGGGAAAACAGCAGTAGGAAGGTAATCAAGGAGAACTAGCATAGCTGGCAGGTGAAATGTATCAGAATCAGCCAATTACACAGGCAGCAGCCCAGCCCAGCACACTACTATAAACTATGCAAACACCTTTCCCACTGTTTTTTCCCACAAACTCTACACCACTGGTGTACACAAATGGGGAAATTTTACCTAAAAAAAGCCATAAAATGATAGGGGCTGCATTTGCTCTCATAAATCAACATGTGGAAGAGGCTGAGGGTGGTGAAGATGACAATGCTGATGACCAACCCACAGTGAGGAGGAGAAGGAGAAGAGTGTACAGACCCAGGGTAACCTACCAGGGGCTACATGAGCTGGAGATAGTGAGCACTATAGGATGGACAGGCACCTCCTACAGCAAATTATTGAGCTATGCTGGCCAGACCTCACACATAGAAGCAACAGAGGGAAACCCATCTCAGTGGATACAAAGGTATGTATAGGCTTAGGAATACTAGCCACAGGCACCTTCCAAAGGCCAACTGAGGATATCATGGGGATCTCTCAGGCATTAGCATCCAGGGTACTCCACCAGTTCCTGGAGGCCATGACAGCACATGCTGGTGAACACATATATTTCAACACCCATGAGGCATTGACCAGCAAGATGCATCTCTTCCACCAAATAGCAGAATATCCTGAGGTAGTAGGTGCTATAGAATGCACACACATACACATCAAAGCACCACCCAGCGAGCAGGATAGAGTCTATAAAAATCACAAGGGCTTATCCTCCATCAACTGCCAGTTTGTGTGCGATGCCCAGGGCATTATAATGAATGTGTGCACTGGCAGCCCTGGAAACTATCATGCCTTCCACATCTGGCATATGATGCAGCTGTACCAGAGATTTGCCAATGGGGACATCCCATATGGCCACCTAGTGGGAATGCTGGTTATGCACTGGAGCCGTGGCTGATGACACCCATCAGAAATGCACACACACCCAAACAAGAACTCAGTAATGAGGCAAATGCACAGACCAGAATCATAATAGAGCAGTATGTGTTTGGGATCCTCAAGTCACAGTTCCGGTTCCTGGACATATGCGGTGGAGCCTTGCAGTACTCACCAGCTACATGCACCCAAATTGTCATTGTATGTACCATGCTACACAATATGATCCTGTGGAAACATCTGCAGCAGGAACAGCATGGGTCAGGGCCATATAGCCCTCCACTATTGCCAAGGCTAGCACAGGCACAGAGTGACTCAGAGGAGGAACAAACTGAGCATGCCCCTGTAGGCAGGAGGAGGTATGCCCAGTATGCCCTGGTCTTGGCAAAGAGGCAATGCATAACACATACACTGACACAGTAGTAACCCAAGGAATGACACCTCTCTCTGACTCACACATACCCAAAATGTTTAAGAATGCTGAATCCATGGACTCTTGAGATGCCAATAGTTCACCGATAAAGAACAAACCGCAGGTAGATGGACTATACTGCAACTGTGTAAATGCACAGCAACCACTCGGTTAACATTAAAATCTTCAGTTTAATAAAATAAGTTGTTAAGCGCTTTCACCCGCATGAATACGGGCTTCATCACAACATTTTTTAAAATAAAACTGTTGCTATTTAAATACAGCTTTTGGCACCAATACTGAATGAATTTAAAGTGACATGTACCCCCAACAATTCCATACATAAAATAAGTCTTTCATACGTTTGGTGCAAATTTCTTGTCGAACATCCTCATAACTCATCAAAAATATAAAATATATGCAAAATGTTAAAATATAAAATATAACAATATTTGAATATGTATAAATGAACATTTAAAAAACTTTTGACCCCTTGAAGAATATAACTGCCTGTTGTTTCTATATAGTAACATTTGTAAACTAAGACAATCATCCTATAAACTATGAGACTAAATGTATTTCTCTATAACTAGTGCAAAAAGTTTTATATATGGCATCTGTCCATAATGCTCACAAACCTGCAATTAATGAGATGGTGACAGATGACTCACACATACAGTAATAGGTAGCCAAACATGACACTACCTGTGCTTAACCATGTATAGGGAGTGAACTATGTGCATCTGACATAGTCAACCCTCCGGCACCATCCTCAGTACTGTCCCAGCCACAAGGTAAGTCACTCTCACTATCAGTTGCTGAATGTAGTAGTATGTTCTGCTACCTGTATCTATGGTATGGATGTGAGCATGTAAGGGAACTGGGTGGCTGAATGGGATGGCAGCAGATAGTAGACACTTATATTGGCAGCATGAAATCCATAACAAATACTGGTGTCAACATAGTAGGCAGTAATAGACAAGGTGACAAAACCCACTGCAGGACATGTGGTGGGCCAAATGTGTGTCCATAGGACACACACATGCATGTCAGTGAGGGTGACATCCCCAAAAACAGTCTCAACCAGCAGGACAGGTGTAGACAAACACAAAGAAAGGCTGTGCTAAGACCTCTGATTGATGGCTATGGAGAACAGCCCCCAGCCAGAAGTACACAGGCAGACTACAACAGGTCAGGCAGTGGGATGTTAGTTCTGAAGGGTAAGATGTCTGAAACTGAAATGTAGGTCAATCAAACCTAAGACCTGTAGTACACTGATATGCCTCTAGTCTGCATAATAGGTCAGAATGCACAATGAAATGGAAGCCAACAGAGTACCTGAAGTACCAGTACAGTCATAGCAAATGTTTACAGTTATCAGGTGTGCCCCCCCCACAATCCTATGTAGAAATGTAGTAACATGTATTTGTGGGTATAATAACAGTGGAGCACAGATCACCTGAGCTGGCCAAAGTAGCAGGATATATTGCTGCACGTGAACAATATGCAGGGCTCTGTGTGTTAGGTTTTTGTGTGTTGAATATTGCAAGAAAGTGGTCAGCATGTAGGCATGGAGGGTTGTGTCCTGGTGGCCAATGGCCAGTACTGTTGATGACAGGGCCAAGTTCTAACAACTGCAGTGCCAAACACAATGCATCCCAGAGACACACAATCCAGCAGTAATTCATACTAATTGTTCAGATGTAATATCTGTCACCATCTGAAAGATGGACATGGCATGAATGCGTGCACAGACATACAAACAGTACACAGGTGGAAGTACCCTAGACAGAGAGGGTATAAAATATTACTGTCAAATGAACATGCCTCTGGATTTGTACATACAGGTTAGCAGTACATTAGTTGGCTGTGTAGTGTGGAATACTGATGTAGTCTGCCCAAACAATGCAGACCACAAAAGGCACAGATATGAAGTACTGAGAAACTGCCAACGTCCCAACACAAGCCAGCATAAGTGGAATGCCCCATGTATATCTGTGAGTCAGCCGCAAGTAGCGTCCATAGCACACTTGCACTCAGCTCACCACATCAGCCAAAGGTACGTCACAGGTCATATCCCTGCTGTTGGGAATGAGTACAATATGACCCTGGTAATGAGTACAATGTGACCGCCACCTCTGTATGGAAATAGACACAGAATGCAGCAAGATGAAGAGGTGTCCCATGCAGGTGTGTCCCTAGCTGTAAGCAGCACACTGCCAGCATCCACATCAATGGATGAATAAGGACAGAAACTATTGACATTAACACCTTGCACACTTACCCTGTCACCACAGGGGAATACAGTGGCTTGCAGCCTTGGACTGTAGGAGTGACACAATGCACCAGCCTGCTACTGATGGCCTTGCATTACTACAAAATGTCCTACAGTCATCTGTCAAAGGCCTGTGTCTTGCCCATACTGCCAAGGTATGTTATCTCATGGACTCCCAAATAATGACATAACACAGTCCAAAGAACACAAATGCAAGGCCATGTCAACAAGTCCCAGTAGCATGTCCACCATGTCCTACTGCATGAACTGTGGACCAACCCCTACATATTGCTGGGATTAAGTGATAACTATAGGGATACTTATCAGATATTATTTGCATAATGTTCAGAAGAGGATAGAATAACGGGGGGGGGCATAGAAGCATGGACACCATGGAGTGCGTGAAGTCTGAAACTCAGATGTTTGCACATACTATCCCTGCCTGCAAACACTGAAATGGGTGGTTACAAACCTGCTCGTAAACCACAATGTGAAGAGGTAATGACCAGAAATATCAGCCCTGCCTCTGGGTAACCTGTGTGAATCTGTACAGCTGTGAGGTATGGCCACAGCAGGATATGGCCATTCTGTCACATCTATAGATGTACAAGCATGGGATCCTCAGTCACCAAGGTGCTGAACCATTTACACAGATCCATCACCAAGTGTCTGCAGCTCCCCCTCCAGAATGGCATGATTTTGCAAGAATATGCAGGCTGCAGATCACAATATTGGACACTGCTTCATTCATCTTGTATTCACCAGGAAATTACTGCAAGCAAATACGTATATCTGTCAGTAGTTAATGACATAAAACATCACAGTGTAAAACAGTACATATGTCTGAATATCTCTGCTAACACCAAAACCATGTAGCAGAGGCAGCACAGACACAATTAGTTACAGTATCCCACTACCCTTTCTCCATTGTGACTCCATACTGCCAACCAATCCACAGATATCCTGCAGAAACAGGTTGCTAGCTGTAGGTGTAGAACACATATGCTTGCACTGGAGTACAACCTACCTGGAATGTATTCACACATTCGATACAGAAGGTCATACTGGGCATGCTCCCATACATAGAGAAACAAAGCCCATGTCTGACAACAAAATACTGAAAGGTCATACTGGGCATGCTCCCACACTTACAGAAATGAAGCTCATGTCTGGCAACAACAGTGGACTATACATATCTTTCAAATGCAGATGTCTATGCACACACACTCCACATTGCACACCAGTCATGCTTTGGACACACATTGGATAGAAATACACACATGTATCCAAGGACAACACACTATAATAGGTCAAACATACACATACATAGATGTGGGGAAGAGAGTGATAGTGACAATGAGCATCCTATCATGAGGCCTGTCCCACCCAGCACACATCCAATTGGCCAATACCACATGATGTGCAAATGTCTACCACTATAGATATATGCTTCTGGTAGCCCTCAGCACTATAGTGTCTGTAGTGTTTGTGATAACAGTGTAACATGACAGTACAAGTCATTATTCATCTAGCGGTTGTATACATGGTCCTGTCAAATGTAAACCTGTGTGTGACTGGGTGTTGTGTGTCTACAAACAGAAGAATGGTTTATGGCTCATTCACACACACTGCACTCCCCATTGCCCTACTTTAGCTAGCCTGCTGCTGTCATTCACCTTGAAATACACCTTTGGAGAAAGGCTAGCCCTATAAGCACCATGACACATGCTATAACTGTGTAATGCTATTGTGTGATTTACTAGTTAGGTAGGAGTTCTAATCCCATTGATGGCAGCTGTGAGACTGTGTGTGTGTGTGTGTGTGTGTGTGTGTGTGTGTGTGTGTGTGTGTGTGTGTGTGTGTGTGTGTGTGTGTGTGTGTGTGTGTGTGTGTGTGTGTGTTGGGATCAATGATTTTGAGACCAGTCCCAGTGACTATACTTTCCATTGCCCCACTTTGGCAA
>NC_056737.1:1508772563-1508782563 GCF_019279795.1 Protopterus annectens
AATCTTTTTATAGATTTTTTATTCTTATAAGCAAATCTCGGGGTCTCACCTACCAGCCTTTTAACATCATCATCAGCACATAGTATATTCCAGTTTTTTTGATATACTTCCTGTAAAGATCTAATGTTACTCGAGTAGGATACTTGTACTCTCATGTGTTTCTGACTAACAGTTCCTTCATCTATGATGGTATCCATATCTGAAAAGTATGGCTTACCTATTCCTTCCCTTGCCTCAGATAGACCCACTAATGGCTGTTGTATCTCTTTTTCACTGTACCCTCTATGTATGAACCTTTCCTTCAAGTTCTTGATCTCTTCCTCATACTTAGTTTGATTAGCTGTGAGTCTTGATGTTCTCAGTCCTTGGCCTCTTACAGCGTTCTTAAATATATGTCTCGGGTGCATGCTCCGTCTATGGAGATAGCTATTCCTATAACATTCTTTCCTATAGATTTCAGTTTCCAGAATACCTCTATCTTTTTGAAGTATCCTGACATCCAGATAATCTATAACATCATAGGAATGCTTTATTGAAAACTTAAGGAAGCTGGTACTATTGTCTATTTTGTGGAAGAATGATGGAAATGAGGCTAAATCACCTCCCCATAGAATAAAGAGATCATCCACAAATCTCCTGTAGAACTTCAGATGCCTTCCCATCTAAGTCAGTAGAAATTCTTTCTCCCACATAGCCATAACAATATTTGCATACCCATTTGCACATGAAGTGCCCATGGCCACACCATAATTTTGTCTATATAAATTTACTTCAAACAAAAAGATATTGTTCTCTAATATCAGTTCCATCAACAGTGATAATAAATCAATAACTTGTACATCATATGTTTCGTCTTCCATTAAATACTGTTTGAAGAGCTCAACACCTTTACTATTGGGGATGACTGTGAATAGAAATTTCACATCCAACGTAATCATGAGCCATCTATCCTCCACAGCTATACTCTTACAAAATGCATGCAGATCTTTTAAAAACTGTTTTGTGTCAGTTAATATATATACATTCTTTTTCAACACAGTTTTAAGGTGGTGCTCCACAAAAATTGACAAAGGTTCAGTGCACCAGCCCCTCCCTGATACAATGGGTCTCATGGGGGGTACTTTGGGATGTTTATGTATTTTAGGGAGTCCTTGTATGATGAGTAGAACAGGTTTGTCTACTATGAAGTACTTGAATAGCTCTTGGCTAATAACTCGACACTGAAAGCATTCAAATAATGCATTGTATATTAACATGCTGCTTATATGCACCTGTTGAATATCTACTTTCTGATAAGAGATGTCATCATTCAACATTGTCAGCATAGATTCCTTATAAAAAACATAATCCATCACCACTAGAGAACGACCTTTATCAGCGGGTCTCAATGCGATGGAGCGATCATTACACAAAACCTCCAAAGCTTCTTTTTCTTCTCTGTTTAAATTATAGAAGCATTTCTTAAAAATACCACGATCATGCATCTTATATATTTCTTTTACACATGCTTTTTTGAATGTCTCAATAGCAGCATTGTTTACAGGAATATAGCTACTTGGTTTCTTAAAAATGTTCACACAGCTATTACTCATATTATTGTCACCAAACTGAAATTTAAGCATAAGATTCCTAGTAAACATTTTAAGTTCTATAATATTGTCAGTCATATCCATTCGACTTCCCTTTGTTCAATACAATTATCTCAGAATCAGTTAAAATCCACCGTGATATATTCCATACTAATGGATGTTGGATTGTTGCCACATTTTCTTGAGTGTCAAAGGTTGTTCGTCTTCTATGGATGCTTTCCGTTTCATCCTTCCTCTGCTCATGGAGCGGTTCTGAAAATTTGCAATTCATATAGGATACGGTGAAGAAAGAGCCATGCTGTTAGATGGAACTGATGACATACGGCTACTGTTAAAGTTAGTAGATACATTTCTTCCTGCAAATTTGCTGCAAGCTCCTCTCTCAAGCCTCTGTATCTCACTGCTACTTGTGGAATCAGAGGGAGGTGCGGTAGGAAGTGGCATTACAGCATTGGAGTTCTCTAGTGTATCTCTAACAAGAGAATTGGCAGGCTCAATCGGTTGCTTAGGAACCAATTGAGATTCAATGGGCTGAATAGAGCTACTGCTATTCACAGCATTGTTATGCTCTCTGGGCCAAGCAAAGACACGCCCACTAGAAAAATCTTGTAAGTCCCTTTGCATTTTATTTTTCTTATAGCCCATCAGTTGCTGATCATAAACAGATATAAGTTCCAAGACATAGTCTAATTTTAAATCGACAATAGCATGCAGATATTTTTCATAGAGTTCTGCTTGCAGGTTACATTCATTGGATGATATAGTGAGTTCTTGTGGCTTAAAGAAATCTATTAGTAGCTGCATATAATTGCGACTGGTTTCTAAATTAATCTGCTGCCACTTTAATAATAAATCTTTGTACATAATTCCATAAGTGGGCATTTTCAGTACCCTTAAGCCCCGAGGGACTATATTAAGCTTCAGACAGGCTTCAAAATAGTGTCTCTGTGACTGAAGCCATTTCAATTTCCATAAATCATTTTCAATTTTAAACAAATCTTTTCTCATTGCAGCAACAACATACTCACTGTTCTCTTCTTGCTGCAAATCTTGCACTAGAGGCTCTACCTCTAGCAAGGGGTTGTTTTTGACCTCAGGAAGTTCATGCAGGTTCCTTTGTATAAAATTCCTTCAATTTCCCTTTTCAGGGGCATAATCCAATTCAATAATAGAGACATTTCCCTCTACAGATGTATATAAATACATAAACATAAATATATATGTGTATGTACATGTATACATATATATATATATATATATATATATATATATATATATATATATATATATATATATATATATATATATCCTTATGTGTAAACATGACTGTTGCATGTATACCTTCCCAGATGTATCACACCATATTTATCTGATATGTGCATATTTAGATATGAAAACATATGTAACTCTACACTAATATCACTAACAAGTACTACACAATTGTAGAAGTCATAGCAGTTGTAAAATACTATTTAGTATGTGTATTGACAGATATATTGAAAAAAACAACAGCCATCTTTACAGCTGTGATGGCTTAGTGGTTAACTGCTGTGACTATAGTGTACATAGTCATGGTTTCAAGACCTGTAAGGGCTGTTTATTTTGTTGCTGTGCAGAACAAGGGCTGTTGGATACAGAGTGGTTAAGGCAGTTTTGAGCAGCTTTAAGCAGGTTTGTGTGGGCTTGCTTGATGGTAAGAGCTGCTAATGTATGGTTAAATGTATAGGCGCTTACACCATGTAGGCTTCACTTACCAGTGATAAATGTGCTTAGCATTTATATTTAAGTAATTCTTATACTTGCTAAGCATAGCTCAGCCCTGGGAACCAGTGATCACATTCCAGTCTGATAAAATAGCAGGGTAATTTAAGAAGTAAATTATTTATTAATTACTAGTAATTTAATAAATGCATTTAATTCCATGTACATAACATCCGTCTATGTGCTGACATTACAGTAGCAAGTGGTGTGAGTCTAGTGTCTGAGACAGCTGAGTATATATGGTTTATACAACACCCTTTTCCATTTCAATGTGTTTCATACATGGGTAGTATCCCAGGTTATATGCAGTCACACTGGCATGTAGTGCATCATTATGTTACTACTGTTGACAGTGCTTTCCCAAGTAAGAGTAGATTCCAGATTTTAGTACTGGAACCAAACACCCCTGCATGCAAAGATGGACTCTGAGTCCTCACTATCATGTTCGTGGTGTATGAGCTGTGTGCCATTAAGTATTTGCTACTGGATATTGATCTGACATGTGGATTTTAACTGTAGACTACTGTGTGTATAAGACATGTTACTGAGAGCTGCTGTCATGTAGTAATGGAATATCTATCAGTGTCAGACATCTGTCTGTCAACACAGTCATCCTACTACATAATCATTTGGCTAGCTGATGTTTGTCTGTTCTCAGAAGAGATGTGCAGATGTCGGGACTGCATCTTGGCTGCTTACAGGCAATCTATGCTTGAGTGACACTGACATGTCTGCAGCTTTGTTATGAATGCCACCACTTGGAATCCACACCCTGTACACTTCACATGCTGTGGATATCGCAACTACACTACCACAATCAACAGAACATGCTTGGGTACAGGTCTCCATGACAGACACTGACCATGTTATGTAATATATATTGCATGCATATCAATTGGAGCACCTCACTGACCCTCTGCAAGAGGCAACCAGATGATTGGATGTTGCATGTAACTCTCACCCTGCGGATCACCCCTGTGGTATCTGTTGATAGATAACCTGCTGGCAAATGGCAGTAGCATGCTACCACTGTACACACATCCCCTACACTTCCCATCTCTCTATGGACAATAGCCTGGTACACACCTATGAACACCTGCACTGATGGACCCCAGTACTGACAAATGTGTATGTGTGCATTACTTAGAATAACAGTGTCTGTGTGTTTGTAGACCTGTAGTTGATAATACCCTGAGGCCCATCACACCCACTGCACCCTCCCATTGCCATAGTTAAATGTGGCTGCTGCTGTACTGGACATTACTTGTACCTTGTTACACTTTTCACCCTATGAGCTACCTGGAGCTTGCAGGACCAGCACAGCACTGTTGTACAAATGGGTTGAAAGGCATGGGATACCCTCTGAGTTCTGGCAAGTGTGTATATTTGTAGGATACGGCATTCTGAGGCCACCTTCTTTTAATACAATACACCTTGCCATACAGTATTAGGGATAGTGATTTTGCTGACCATAGGAGAGCCATGACAATGCATCACCCTACTAACCCTGTGGCATGTGCATTAGAAGCATATCCCTGTAGTAGCACTGTTGGGAAAGACAAGGGCTTGTATTGCACTCCTGCTCAATGTGTGATGGTGGGTATGTCAGAGTATTATCATGGGTTTCAGTGCATACAATATCCACTGTGGGGTGTGGGTGCTGGGAATACTTCTTTACATCATGGTACCCCCAGTACATGTCCCATGTTCCACTGTATGGGGACCACTATCACCATCAGCCATACAGGTAACTGATAACACTATCCAGCCCAGTTATGCATGTGCTGTGTGCAACTTATCTGTAACAGAATGGACACACTGACAAGGTAGTTAGAACTGATAAGCCCAGATCTCTCAGATGTGTGTATGACTGTTATGTAGTTGTCAATGTGTATATGACAGTATGTCGCACTATGTATTGCTCATAAACAACCAGTATATCTCCCATTACCATACTGTACAGGGTTTGGTGATGTTCTGCACTTAACATGTAACCTGGAACACACACCATCCTAAAAGCTGTGTAGTGTGTGCAATTAAGGCCACACACATCAGTAGCACTACATTTCTAGGTAGGGGTTCTAGTCCCAGTGTTGCCAAGTAAGTGTGCATGTGTATCTGAAGGGATCTGGTTCCATTTGCAGAATATACATGTCCCAGGAGGTCATCTGTCTGAGAACTGCCTGGCAAATGCTAACATTTCACAGGTGTCATCATGTGGAAATTCATTCCATCGCAACTAGTAGTAGATGTGTAAATGACATCTTCCCCACTGTATAGGTGCACAGTGATACTGGGGGTTGGTATATATAGCTGGGTGTGGATCTTGTGGACACAGCCACCATCATTGCAGTTACTGTTGAGTGTATCCCCTGCTAAGCTGGCTGCAATACTGTACAGTTCATGTTAGCAGGTTAAGTAGTTGTCAATCACACTATCTGCAGTTCTACAACACCTCACACCCTCCAAAGGGCACGGCTGTGCCACCCACACCAGCACACCTATGTTTACTGAGTTGAGGATTGTACTACATTGGGGAAGAGGACATATACCCTGCCAGTACCATCATCAATGACATTAAACTAGAAGACTGCTTATTTCCCAATGTGTTGTGACTATTCTGTCTTGTTGGAATTACATAGGCTAAAATGATTTCCTTGCACAAGTACATACATCCATGTGTACAGTGCTGTCTGTGTATTGCATCAATACCAAAGCTTCTGTGTGTGTTACACATAAACATGTGGTATGTACCACCCAGTACACTTATCATCGTCCGCTGTAGAAGGGCTGCTGACATCAGCCACCATGCATTCACCTGTATACACCCCCAGACCTATCAACCATGTGGCACATGCAGTAAATGTTATACTGACTTGTGACATGTGTTCAGCTGTACCCAGGATATGGCACAGTCAAGGTGTCATCACAGTGCGATACCCCTTGTAGGAAACAACAGTAGACCAACATCCTGCTGACACATGG
Organism: Protopterus annectens; assembly: GCF_019279795.1. Taxonomy (NCBI): domain Eukaryota; kingdom Metazoa; phylum Chordata; order Ceratodontiformes; family Protopteridae; genus Protopterus; species Protopterus annectens. The sequence goes on from NC_056737.1 coordinate 1,508,778,899, forward strand.
ACACCTACAACACAAATGGAATGCATTATGGAGACCACAATCACTCCGTGTTAATAACATCTATAATGCATCATGGCATAACAGCTACACTTCCCGACATGTAAGCATTAAACTTTAGTGCTGACATGTTACAAAGCATTACATTGGTACACCGTAGTGTAGTCACCTTGTGCATCAGAACCATATTAGCCTGTCCCTGCATCAATTGTATGGATGACAGGGATGTGGCACAGGTATTGTCATATGCACAGGGTGTGTTGTTGTTTTGCCAGAGACCTAGGCTGAGCCATATATTTGACATTGTGTGTGTGTGTGTGTGTGTGTGTGTGTGTGTATGAGGGGGCTTAATTATTAATTGTGCTGTTGTGATGGGTGTGTGTAAGTATGGGGCTGCCCTTGCTGTGTTGGTGATGTGTGTGTGTGTATGCATGCACACAGTTCTGCCATGTGGCTGCCTTATACAGGGGTTTGTTGGACAACTGCAGACAGTGCCTGGCAGGGTGTGCAGTTCACTATTTCCAGCCATGGACACGGGAACTGTGCCTGCTGGGTATTCCACGGGCACCACCAGATACATGCCACAATATGGTACTCTCTCCTGATGATGACATATGTCCGCTGGATCCAGGTCCATATGCACATCATATGCACAGGGTGTGTTGTTGTTTTGCCAGAGACCTAGGCTGAGCCATATATTTGACATTGTGTGTGTGTGTGTGTGTGTGTGTGTGTGTGTGTGTGTGTGTGTGTGTGTATGAGGGGGCTTAATTATTAATTGGGCTGTTGTGATGTGGTGTGTGTAAGTATGGGGTTGCCCTTGCTGTGTTGGTGATGTGTGTGTGTGTATGCATGCACACAGTTCTGCCATGTGGCTGCCTTATACAGGGATTTGTTGGACAACTGCAGACAGTACCTGGCAGGGTGTGCAGTTCACTATTTCCAGCCATGGACACGGGAACTGTGCCTGCTGGGTATTCCACGGGCACCACCAGATACATGCCACAATATGGTACTCTCTCCTGATGATGACATATGTCCGCTGGATCCAGGTCCCTCTTGGGACTGGCAAAGGCCACATGCACATGGCCTGCTGTGTTGTGGTGTGGACAGCACCTCCTCCTGCAGTGCTGGGGCTGGTACTTCCACTATGGGAGCGGCTCTGACTTCTGGCACATCCACGTTGACCTCCAGCTGTTGGTGTTGCTGGCCTACGTCCATGTGGCCATCACACTACTCACACCATATGCTTAAGCACAGACATTCCACAGTCGAGGATTCCCACAATCTCACCCAACCGTCTATCCATGACATCTGCAAAATAACGGTGGGCACCTGCAAGATCACGGATGTTGTCAGTAACAGCTGAATGACTAGCCCACTGCAGCCTCAGAAAATGTCTGGTATACCGTTCCATACATGCCTGCATCTCCATGATGGGCCCGAAACAGGTGTCTGGTGGCACTACATGTGACACATCTGCCAGGGGCATGATGACCGGCAGCCCTCCTACGAGCACCCCTGTACATCTGCCCGTGTGGTACCCCGCTAGACATCCAGCTATGGCTGCTGTGTTTAGACACACATGCCATAGATACCACACTGTCTTGTCTCACCCACCAACTATCCCTCAGCTATGGCCACTGGTGATGGGGTATGTATAGGCAATGTGACTGTGTGTGGGGATGAGGTGGATAACAGTGGGATGTCAAACGATGGCGCAGCTTCAGTCCCTGACAACCCCACCTGTGCCTCAACACACCTATCATCATTATCAGTGTCTGTATAGAAACCAACATCAGTTTGCCTGCAGGAAAGACCCTGACCTACCTCGCCATCTGGGAGGGGAAAACAAGAAATGCACTTTAAGACCTGTACATCATTGATTAACAGTACACACACACACACACACACACACACACACACACACACACACACTTACAGATGAGGTTGCACAAAGATATTACACACAGACCTCTCATTACCCATCTGTCAATATGCATGACATATGGGACTCAACAGCATGCAGTGCAGCTATAGTTAATCCCTGTTACCAACATTATACATCTCTGTGATGCATGGGTTGTGTTAGTAGGTGATGCCCCTTCCCCTGGAACTCACTGCATCCATGTACACAGTATTGCAGTGCACCTGTTCAGCACCCTGACATGTGCTGTGCACCATACCGCACAGTTGTACACACCATTGCTGAACATGTATATGTGTGTCAGTTATGTTTTCTCTGCTGCTCACAGCCCCTATGTGTTTGTCTGACACATTCATGGGATGATATGTGGACGGATGTCATTTGTGAATGCCTGATGTCTGATTTACAGATCTCATCATCAGCTGTGCATGTATGGCCAATAAAATACAATTACACTGACAACCTTCAAACCTTACTGTGGTTATGGGGAGTATACACACCCTTATTGACTGATACCCTCTTCCCTGATATGCCATGGGGCCACATTACTGCATATGTTAGCATTACACAAATATGATATGTGACATATGACCTGTGCAATCTAATGCAGTATCAAACAAATGTGTTAGTTGTGGAAATGCTGATTGAAATGTATACAATTTGTGGGTGCATATGTGTGCACACGCTTATCATGATGGTTTGTTTTAACTGTTACGTGTACTACAGCAGTCACTATTCTTGGAAGGGGTATACTAGCATGGGCCATTTGTGTTTGCCAGTATTTGGTCATTCTGCCTTCAAATGTCCACAACTCTGCATGATTGCAAGGTCAACTCATGTGCACAGCCCTTGGAGGTCACACAGTGCCGTCACTATTGCTGCGGAGTCAGGGTTATTTCTGCCACAATTCATGACCTTGACTGTGTGCAGATACAGCCATTCTTAGCAAGCTTTGGATCTCTGCTTTAGTTCACTGTTGTGTTTCAGGATGAACCCCCCCCTCCCCATCCTCAGCCTTTCTGCAGATGCTTGACAACTGTGGCCTATACATGTGTGCCATTTTGCAGTGTCCCAAATTCTGATTGCCATGTGTACCAGCCTAGTCTCTGCTAATGAATGGCAAACATACAAGTGTACACTGGCACCAGCAAGGTACAGATGGGGATGGTGGGCCTGAGGTGGGGGTGAGGTGTTGGTTGTGGAGCACATGTATCTCAATTGATACTGTCTGTAGGTTTCCAACTTGGTCTTGGTACACCAGTACACACTGCAACACATGCCTTTGGCGGACTTTTGATGTTATGCATATGCTACCTGTAGAGAGCCCTGGTTGATTTTTCCTGTGGAATAACTGTCCCATCTGATTACCCTAACCCATGGGCCACACTTATGTAGAATCCAGGTGATTTCTGACACAGGTACTGCACAGCCAGTACTTGCTAGACATTCCTGCAACCCCCCTCAATGTTGCAGCATGTTACGAGGCAGCCTGCATGAGTAGTTTGCAACCTGTGTCATCATCTTTCTTGGATGGCCATCTGTTTATTTTCTAAATTAATCCTGTCCCATACATCTTCGCCACATACATGACTGTCTGCACTGTTTGCCATGGTATATGCAATGGTGAGGTAAGGCTACATGTCCAACTCCTTGTTGGGTATGGGATCCATTCCATGGCTTGTAAGATGTGTGCAAGCCATGGCTGCCTCTGTTGCAGGTAAGTGGGCACATTTGATGGGCA